>NC_066334.1:6596904-6641255 GCF_022539315.1 Serinus canaria | reverse complement strand
GCTGCAGTGGAATGCACCCAAAGGCTGCAGTGGAAATGCACCCAAATGCTGCAGTGGAAATGCACCCCGGGTTTATGGCCCCTCTTACATTTTGCCAGTTAAAAAAGCAGTGCAAACATTTAAACAGCAGTGGCAGTAAAGATAAAAATGTAGCTTTGATTAGATAAAGACTGGAGATACTCCTGTTTACACCTGGACCATAACCTCTGCTTGCTGGAGGCCACTCGAGTGCAGCAGCAGAGATTTCCTGGAGGCCCTGGAGGCACCTCCGGGGTGTTGGGGACACAGCCCCAGGGCTGGGGTCCCTCCTGCAGGAGGGGAGGGGGCTGGGAGCTGCTTTGGGGTGGGTGTTCCCTCCTGTCCTGCAGCAGGGACAGCTCGGGCTGGGGGACACCTGCAGCAGGTGCAGCAAGCCCTGGCAGGTGGGCAGGGTCTGGTGGGGCTGGCTGGGGGTCTCTGGGGTGGGGGTGGCTCTGAGAGCAGAGGGGAGTGGGGTGCTGCAGCTGGGACATCTGGGGACATTGGGACAGCAGAGATTTGGGGACATTGGGACAGCAGAGATCTGGGGACAGCAGAGATCTGGGGACATTGGGATTGCAGAGATTTGGGGACATCGGGATTGCAGAGATTTGGGGACATTGGGACAGCGGAGATTTGGGGACATTGGGATTGCAGAAATCTAGGGACAGGGACAGCAGAGATCTGGGGACAGCAGAGATCTGGGGACATTGGGACAGCAGAGATCTGGGGACATTGGGATTGCAGAGATTTGGGGACATTGGGATTGCAGAGATCTGGGGATTGGGACAGCAGACATCTGGGTACAGGGACTGCAGAGATCTGGGGACATTGTGACAGCAGAGATCTGCTGTCCCCGCTCCTCGGGGGCTCAGGAGGGGGACAGGACGCCCATGGCTGGTGGGGGAAGGGTGGGATGTCACATGCCTGGAGCTGTGGCGGGGCAGGAGCAAAGGACATTTCCCTGGGATCCACATCCCAGCCGAGGGAGGTCACAGCAGCCTCCGCCTCCCCACGAGCTAACTGCAATTAATTAATTAATTAATTAATTAGCAGTGTCCCCACAGCCTGATCACCACGGCCAAACCCACGGCCTGATGTCCCAGCAGGGCTTGGCAGGGGACAGACCCTCCCATCCCTTCCCCAGGGGACACCAGCACCGCAGAAATTCCCTTTTTGTTTTTTTGGCTGTCCCCTGCTGCCAGCGAGGTTAAAGCAGCGCAGCCCTGGTGGCACTGCCCGCCTGCAAGCCACGTGTCAAGGGCACAGAGAAGCAGCCCTTGGGGACATGGTGGCACATGCCTGGGTTGGGTTTTTTTTTTTTTGGGTGGTTTTTTTATTTTTTTTTTTTTTTGCCTGCGTCAAGCGAGCGGATTCCATTTTAATGTCACGCCCGTGCTGTGCGGTGGTGGGACATTCCTCCCAGCGTTGCCATGCGAGGCCAGCACGGTGTTTGGCTGCCCTTAAAGAGCTTTATCAGTTCCTGAAGTCACTCTGCAAACAGCGGCAGCCAAGGAGCCGGGGGTGAGGGGCAGCCAGGAGGAGGAGGAGGAGGAGGAGGGGGGAGAGGAGGGAGGAAAAGCCAAGCGGGAAGAAAAAGGGCTTTGTTAATTTTAATGGGGTGTGTTATGTTCCTCCTTCATCTGGCAGATATGCCACACGGGGTGATGACAAGCTTTATGGAGCCCCCGGCCGGCCCGAGCCCCCCCGGGCTCGTTGAGCCCCCCTTGGCCGGCAAAGCCCGGCTTAGCAGCCCTGCCAGGCCCGGCTGAAGCGCCGCTCTGTTTTCATCACGGAAAAGCCTCCGGGCGCATATTTTTGTAATTAGGCTCTTTCTGCTCAGCAGTTTTTGCAGCTGTGATGACACTTGGGTGTCGCCCCCTGCTTTCTCACGCTCTCCCTGCCAAGGCTGGGCCGCCGCCAGCGCCGAGGTCACCCGGTGGCCCCGGTGGCCCCCGCGCGCTCCGGGACGGCGCTTGGCCGCCGGCGGCGGTGGCAGCGGGCCAGGGGTCCTCCCCACGGCGGGGTGGAAGGCTGGAACGGCGAGCTCTGGGAGCGGGGATGGGGCTGAGGCCCTGCCCGGCCCCGGCGGGGTCACAGGAAGGGCCCACAGCGGCCGCTCTGCTCCCCCGGCTGCCGGGCCCAGCACGTGGCCGGAAGGTTCTGGAATGGCTCCAGCCGGGGACGCTGCACGCCCTGCTGGGGCTGCCTGGCCCGGAGCTCACAATCGGCTTCTTCCTCAGGGTCAGGTGGAGCTTCCTGCACGTCCGGCTCTGCCTGCTGCTGCTTTTGCAGTGGAACAGCAGAGCCGGGATGGATCCTCTGCTGGTGTCCCTGCAGGGCCTGGATCCATCCATCCCCATCCCTGCAGGGCCTGGATCCATCCATCCCCATTCCTGCAGGGCCTGGATCCATCCATCCCCATTCCTGCAGGGCCTGGATCCCTCCATCCTCCTCCATTCCATCCCTTCAGGGCCTGGATCCATCCATCCCCATCCCTGCAGGGCCTGAATCCATCCATCCCCATTCCTGCAGGGCCTGGATCCCTCCATCCTCCTCCATTCCATCCCTTCAGGGCCTGGATCCATCCATCCCCATCCCTGCAGGGCCTGAATCCATCCATTCCATCCCTTCAGGGCCTGGATCCATCCATCCCATCCATCCCATCCATCCCATCCATCCCATCCATTCCCATCCATCCCATCCCTGCAGGGCCTGGATCCATCCATCCCATCCCTGCAGGATCCTGGACCCATCCCTCACCATCCCTGCAGATCCCAATCCCATCCCTTCCCTCCCTCCCTCCTCACAGCCATGGATAAGTCAGGATGCTCCCATCCCTCCCTCCCATCTCTCCATCCAAGAGGAGCTTTTTCCTTTTCCTGTTCCCCATTTCCCTTTTCTCCTCTGCTCCCTTCCCCTCCCCTCCTGCTCTCGGGCTGGATTTCTCAGCCAAGGCGAGCCCAGGGGAGCCTCCCCTGCCTGCCCGGAGGAGGGAGGGGAGGGCAGGGAGGGTCTGGAGCGGTTCCCACGCCCGGGGGGCCGCGGAGCCGCTTCCTCCGGAGCCCCCCGGAGCCCCCCGGAGCCCCCGGGCAGCGCTGCCGGCCCCCTCCGTCCCTCCGCCCGCAAAGCTCGCTCCAGCTGCGGCCGAGCACAGCCCGACCGGCTCGGCGGGGATCATTAATTAACCGCTAATTAATGAGCCCAGCCTGGAGCCGTGCAGGGGCTGAGCCACCCCCGGCAGGGATGTCACCGCCGGGGCTGTCACCGCGTCCCCTCCCCTCGCAGCCCAAGCCATCCCAGGGTTTGCTGACAGAGATCTCCAGGAGAAGGGCCAGGGGTTAAAGCTCTGCTCCATCCCTGCTTCTGGAAAAGGAGGGCCAGGGTCTCCATCTCTCCAGGGCCCAGTGGACACAGGGCACAGCACACTGGGAATCCTGCAATGGTTTGGGCTGGAAGGCACCGCAAAGATTATTTAATTACAGCTAAATCAATGCACTTAAGCATCAGTTAAGTAGGAAAATCCAGGTTTTCTTTCCACAGGGGACTTTCCTTCTGGTGCCACTTGCAGCCAGACCCAGCAAAATCCCCCTCTGGAATCACTAAAGATCCTCTCTGGACACCAGGTTATTTTTCATGACCTGGAAAAAGCTTGAAGAGCTTTTTCTTTATACTATAAATATAGATAAATAACATATTAATTTTTATATTATATATATATATACTTTAGATATATATAATTTTTTTTATAATATATATAATATAAATTCCAACCCCAAGCTGATTTTTCTGCTGACTCCAGGAGCTGAAACCTGGATGAAAACCACTCCAGGATGGGAAAAGCTCTGCAGCAACGAGGCTCAGCAGCAGCAGGCTCACCGTGAAAACTCAATCTTCCCCAGATCAGGGCCAGGGAAGGAGCCAGCAGCTCTGAAGGAGCTCACCAAAGTGCTCTCATTTATTCTTATTACCAGGCCTTGCATGCCAGCTTCCCTGGAAAGCTCTTCTGGAAAAATATCCAGAAGGAAATTAGATTTAAAAAAAAGAAAAAAAAAAAAATCAATCAGAGCCTCCCTCTCTCCCAGCAATTCCCAAATCAGCTGGGTCAGACCCAGATCATTTCTGGCTGGGCTTTTATGAGCGAGGGGCTGGGTTCAATCCTCATTTCCCAGGTGGAATTCACCCTGGAGAATTCCTGGAGCTCAGGGTTGGTGCTGGCCTGTGGCACGAGGGATTTCCCACTCAGAGCTGCCTCTCCCTGAATTTTGGGGTGTTCCACTGGATATTCCCTCTCCCTGAATTTTGGGGTGTTCCACTGGATAATTTCCCCCTTTTCAATCACCCCCAGCCCAGGCTGGCTCCATCCCTGTTCCAGCAGCTCCAGAGGACTCCCAGCAAAGTTAATTTGGCTTTGCTGGAGCTGGGAGCAGAGCCTCTGCTCAGGCCTTGGATTGGGGGCCATGCTCAGGGAATGCTGCAATTGCCATAAAACTCCTTTTTCTTTAACAAACCTTCCCCTAATTTGACCCCTCCATGCTCAGACCTTCCCAGGAATATTCCCAGAAAATCTGGCCCAGCAGAAGCAGGAATGTCACAGCATTCACTGTGGAGCAAGCAGCAGAATGTGATTTTTCAATTAGTTTTTTCCCCCTGGGAATATTCTCGGGGCAGGTTCGTGTTCCCTGTGAGTCCTGTCAGGATGAGCAGGGGCAGTGGCAGTAGCAGGGATCAGAATTCCAGAATCCCAGAGCCCTTATCCCAGGGTTTAAGGACCCTCCCTGCTGGAATGGTGCCCCCCTGTCCTCCAGACCCACCCCCAGCCGTGGGCAGAGCTTCGGGATCAGCTCAGGCTCTCCCTCCTCCCCCCTTTTTGGGGTTGCTAAATATTCCCCGGTGATTTTCCTGCCTGGCTGATGCCATTTTTATAAATAGGCAGCTCATGCATTTATTATCTCTCCTTTGGAGGCTCAGTGTGACACAGACCTGTCTGTTCCCAGCTCGGAATGCTCCTCCAAATTCCCAATCCATCAGGAGCTGCTGCAGCTCCCTTTGAGCTCCCTGTCAGAAGGGGGTGAATGATGAGAAATCCACATTTAGAAAGAACTTCCAGATCTGCCCGTCCCAAACAGCCCCAGAGCAGGGACAGACTCAGAGAACTGGCAGGGACAGTTTGGGAATGGACACAGGAGCCCTGGAGGGTTTTTATGGTGGGAAAGGAGCTGGGAGGATGGGAGAGGAGCTGGGATGATGGGAGAGGAGCTGGGATGATGGGAGAGGAGCTGGGAGGATGGGAGAGGAGCTGGGATGATGGGAGAGGAGCTGGGATGATGGGAGAGGAGCTGGGAGGATGGGAGAGGAGCTGGGAGGATGGGAGAGGAGCTGGGATGATGGAAAAGGAGCTGGGATGATGGGTGAGGAGCTGGGATGATGGGAGAGGAGCTGGGATGATGGAGAAGGAGCTGGGATGATGGAGAAGGAGCTGGGATGGGCCTCCTGACAGAAAAGGCACTGGAATTATGAAAAAGGAGCTGGGATGAGCCCTCCTGATGGAGAAGAAGCTGGGATGAGCCCTCCTGCTGGAAAAGGAACTGGAATGTCCCTTCCTGATGGAAAAAGAGCTGGGATGGACCCTCCTGATGGAAAAGGAATTGGAATGAGCCCTCCTGATGGAGAAGGAACTGGAATTATGGAGAAGGAACTGGGATGGACCCTCCTGATGGAAAAAGAGCTGGGATGGGCCCTCCTGATGGAAAAGGAGCTGGGATGGGCCTCCAGGCAGAAGAGGAGCTGGGATGATGGAAGAGGAGCTGGGACGTGCCCTCCTCGCTCCAGCCTCTCCCATCAGGGGTGCTCCAGGCCCCTGCCCAGATCCAGGGAGAAGGGAGGGCAGGCAGCTCCGTGTGTTTTCCCTGCTGCAGCTCCGTTTCCAGGAAAATTTGCCCTTTCACAGTTGCTTCAGTGAAAATGTCAGCGAATGCCAAACGCCCGGAGCCACAAACGCCGGGCGCAGGAGAGGCTCCATAAATCAGGCAGCAGTTAGTGGGAAAAAATCAGGTTCCAAGGAGCAAAGCAGTGGGATACGGGGTTGGGTTTTGTTTTTTGGGGGTTTTCTCCCCCCCTCCGAGGCAGGGCAGCAGCGTTTGAGTTCATTATGCGGCGCAGCAGTGGAGGAATTCATCCCATTGTCCGAGCGCGGCTGTTTTTTTGTGGGTCGGGGCGGTGAGTGTGGCTGCGGCTGCGAACAAAGGCGCCCTGCCATCACCTCTGCCTGCCCACAAAGGCCGGGGGGCTGGTGGCCCAGCCGGGAGCCGGGCGGGCACAGCTGTGACCAATCCAACACAGCTCCCCTCAATATGGAGTGACCCCGGTGCTTTCTGCAACCTGCTCCGGGCTCATCCCCGAGCGATCTCACAAAAGCCGGCAACAAACAAAACCTTTGTCAGCACTTCCAAGGCTTTCCCTCCGAGGGGAAAAAAAAAAAAAAAAAAAAATCTTAAATATTTCATTAGGCTCTTCTCGCGCCTTTCTTTTCGCCTTTTTTTTTTTACCTGCTCTGGGTTTTAAAAAAATTAAAAAAAAAAAAAAAAAAAGCCAAAGTGAGCATGAAAACAAAGTGGAGATGAAAACTCTGGGTCAACAAATGATTAAAGGAGAGGTTTGAAGGAGGGGAAGGGATGGGTTTGGAGGTGGGGGGAGCTCCTGGTGCTGCTGTCCTGGCTGGAATTACAAAGGGAAAAAGAAACTAGTTTTTAAATGAAACGAAACTGAACTTTAAATAAGTTTTGAAATCGTTTTTTTCTGTTTATTTAGGCAGAGCAGCACTGAAAGGCCGCAGCCAGAGGGGCTGGGGAGGTTTGGAAAAGGTTCTCAGGCACCTGGTGGGTGCATTCCAGCTCTTGGGGTGGTGGGAGATCCCAAGGGAGGTCATGGAATGATGGAATGCTTGGGACTTCAAACTCAGCTCATTCCAGCCCTGCCGTGGGCAGGGACACTCCAGAATCCCAGGCTGGCCTGGGCACTTCAGGGATGTGGAATCACCTGTGCCAGGGCCCCACCACCCTCCCAGGGAAGGATTTATTCCAAATTCCCCATCCAAACCTCCTCTGCGGCCAAAGATGTGAAGGCTGCAGGAAGAGAAGGTGGGGAAGGAAAAGCCAGAAGTACCATTGGTCCCATCCCATTGATCCCATCCCATTGATCCTATCCCATCCCATTGATCCTATCCCATCCCATCCCATCCCACTGATCCCATCCCATCCCATCCTATCCCACTGATCCCATCATATCCCATCCCACTGATCCTATCCCATCCCATTGATCCCATCCCATTGATCCTATCCCATCCCATTGGTCCTATCCCATCCCATCTCATCCCATCCCATCCCATTCCATCCCATCCCATCCCTGATCCCATCCCATTGATCCCATCCCATCCCATCCATCCCATCCCATCCCATCCCATCCCATCCCATCCCATGATCCCATCCCATCCATCCCATCCATCCCACTGATCCCACCCATCCCATCCCATCCCATCCCATGCCATCCCATCCCATCCCCTCCATCCCATCCCATCCCATCCCATCCCATCCCATCCCATCCCATCCCATCCCATCCCACTGATCCCATCCCATCCCATTCCATCCCATCCTATCCCACTGATCCCAACGCATCCCATCCCATGCCATTCCATCCCATCCCATCCCACTGATCCCATCCCATCCCATCCCATCCCATCCCACTGATCCCATCCCATCCCAAACTTCCCAATGACCTTCCCAGGCTGGGAGGGTTCCCTTTGCTCCCCAGGCTCTCCCTCCACCCCTGAGCTCACAAACATTACAAACAAACACGAAACACCTTTGATAACTCTGCCCTGCCACAGAGTCCATTCTGCTCCACCAAACGACTCTGACAGGACTTTTCCCCCTTTTCCCACTTTTCCCCCTCTTTTCCTGCCCTGATTCCAGGAGCTCCAGAGGGGAGGGAGCCAGGCACAATGGCCTCACTCCTCTTTTGTTTCAGCCTTGATTTACCCCCCCTTTTAAGGACCCTCCTGAATAATTCAGTGTTATCACTCAGGATGATGCTGGATTATTACAAGGCTTCCTTCCCTCCCGTCCTCCCCCTCCTCCTCTTCCTCCTCCTCCCCCCCCCACCTCCTTCCCATAACCTTTAAATTCTTTTCACACGTGAATGGGTTCAAAGGAAGTCGTGGAAGGCAAACACACAACGAGGAGGTTGCTGCTCTGCCCCTCTGCTGTCAGCTTGATAAATATAATGTGTCACCAATTAAAAACCCATTGCCATTCTGCTGCTGCAGCCCGGCCTCGTTAGGGCCCTCCTCCCGGGGTGGCTCCCAGGAGCTGCTGCTATCATTGTTGATAACAGAGGAGCTGCTTTTTCCCATCCCGGGCCATTTCAGGCCTCCACATTGGCATGTAAATAAGTTATTCACCCGGCATCACTTGCTGATAGAAAAATGACCATGAAACTCTTTGATTTTGGGTTTGCTCTTGTCACCGGCGCACAATGAAATCAAGAGTTGCAGTTTTCTGGCTGGGCCTTGTGGAGGGCTTTTATTATTTTTTTTCCCTCCTTTTTTTTTTTTTTTTTTTTTTTTTTTTTTTTTTTTTTGCCTTTTCTCTTCCCCAACTCTCCCCTTGAAGCATTTGTATGGAAATGGTGCAATCCCACAATTTAATGCCGGGGTTGACCTGCGAGGTGTCCCCACTCCAGCAGAGCAGATCCTTGTTTATTTTTGCCCTCCCCAGGAACATTCAAAAACAATCTGGGTCACGCAGGAAAAGCTGTTGGCTTTTCCCCCTCTTTTTCTTTTTGGGCTCTCAAGGCCTTTGGAGAGGAGAAAGGCACCCCTGGACTCCTCCCCATGGGGGATCTGGGACAGTCTCACATCTCTGCCTTCCCCCAGGGTGCAGCCAGGGAAGTTTTCCCTGGAATATTGATGCATTCCTTCAGCCTCCTGCCTCTCTCCAGCTGCTTTTCCCGGAGGGATTTGCATTCCCGTTGGCAGCTCCCAAACCATTCCCGTTTTCCCCTCATTCTGCCTCAATTTCGGGGTGCTGGGCACCTTCCCCAGGGCTCAGAGCTTACCCACAGCCTCTGGGGATGTCATTCCCTGGCCACCAAACCCCTGGGAGCTTGGTCCTGTCCCTCCTGGGTCCCAACACAGCAGCAGCCAGGTGAAGGGGATTTATTCTGGGGAAAAAAAGCTGCTGGGAATTCATTTGAAAACTCCCAGGCTGAGTTTTGGGAATCTTTTGGGTGAAACGTTGGGATCTGCTGCCGTCAGAGCTCCTCATTTCCAATTTAAGATCTGCAGTGCTTTAAGATCTCCACACCAACCTGAGCTGGGACATCTCCAGACAGAAACCACCACCAACAACCTCTCAGGCTTTTTTTTTTTTTCCCCTCTGTTTTGTGTTGCTTGGGGATTTTTGTTGTTTTTTTTTAACTTCAGCAGAGCTTTTGGGGAGGGATGGGAGAATCTTTCATTCAGGGGAGCAGGGTGGTTTGAGTGATAAAGATGCTTCTGTGCAGCGTTTGAAGTGGAAATTCATGCAGATTTGGAGCCTGGATGCTCCCAGCAACGTTCTGGGAAGCTTTGCTTGTTAGATCCGTGTAATAAAAGTTCCTCCCTCCCACCCCAGCCCAGCTCATCCCCGGCCTCTCTCCGGGCACAGTCTGGAATCTCTGAAGTTCCCCCTCGCCTGCCAAGCACCACCTGCAAGAGGGGGAGTTCCCTGGAGCTGGGAGACAAAAGGATTTGCAATCAAAGCCTCGGAATAGGGGGGGAAAAAGGAAGGAAAAAAGGCATCAAAAAGTTTTTCCACGTTCTGGGCTGTCTGGGAAAGAGCTGGGGGGTTTTCTTGCCTCATTTACAGGCTATGGGAATGGGGGTGGCTCCCAAAATCTCTTATCTCCCTTTTTGGTGGGAAGAGGATGATGGAATTTAATCCTGTGGGACACAGATTTGCCTTTCTGGGCACTGTTGTCGTCGTTTGGCTTCCAAGAGAAAATGTCTCTGCTTTGGTACGGAAAAATCAGGATTAAACTCGGTGGGTGAAGCAGAGGGAAGAGAACAAATTGGAATTCTTACCTTGTATTCCCAATCTCATTCCTCTTTCTTAACTGAGTGGATTTTGGGGGAGAGTTGAGAGGTCAAAAATTCCACAGCAAAAGTCTGCGAGTGAATCAAGGGCTTGGAATGAGATGATCTTTAAGGACCCTTCCAGCCCCAAACCTGGGATTCCAGCCCCAAACCTGGGATTCCAGCCCCAAACCTGGGGTTCCAGCCCTAAACCTGGGATTCCAGCCCCAAACCTGGGATTCCAGCCCTAAACCTGGGATTCCAGCCCCAAACCTGGGGTTCCAGCCCCAAACCTGGGGTTCCAACCCCAAACCTGGGATTCCAACGCCAAACCTGGGGTTCCAGCCCCAAACCTGGGATTCCAACCTCAAACCTGGGATTCCAACGCCAAACCTGGGGTTCCAACCCCAAACCTGGGGTTCCAACCCCAAACCTGGGATTCCAACCCCAAACCTGGGGTTCCAACCCCAAACCTGGGGTTCCAGCCCCAAACTCCGGGGTTCCATCAAGAGAATTTCAGTTTTCAAAAGTCCTGACAGAGAAAGGGGAGGAAACCGTGGTCAGTCATTCCTTGTTGGGGAAATGAGAGGGGAGATGTGGGGTGAGAAAATCCATCTGGGGATGGGTAGGAAGAGCTGGACAAGAGTTTTGCTCTCCAAGGAAATCCTTTCCCAGCAGGAACAAGGGAGGAAACAGAACTTGAGGCATTCAGAAAAACGCTGGAAATACCTTTAAAAATTACAATTATCACAATGAAATCACAATTCCTGTGCCACCTGCCACCTTTCTGAGCTTTGTCCCTCACTGGGGAGCCCGGGATGACTTTTCCCTTCCTTCACCTTTGCTTTGCCACCCCCAAAGCCAGGCTGGAGCCCCGATTCTCTGCCACCCCCCACCCCTCCTGCTGCTGCCTCGTTATTCTTTAACTTCCCCAGGCCCCGTTTCCCTGCAGAGCCCGGGGGGCGGGAGCCGGGAATGTTTATCCCGGGAATGTTTATCCGCTGTCAGTCGCCACCGGGCCAGCACGGCCAGCCCCGGGGTCACCCCGGGGATTGTCACCCGAGCCCCCCCGCCCTCCTTAGGGATGCACCGGGCTGTCAGTAACGAGGCCACGAGGTTTATTCAGCGCCGATCTCCCCATCTCAAAAGATAATCTGGGAATAATTGGGACTTAAGGAACTGGTGGGAATCTGATTTTTTGGCGGCGCTGCCATTCAGGAAACAGATGGACATCTTATTTCGCCCTAATTTGATGGGCTTGCTTGACAAAATGGCAGAGGTTGCACTTTGCTACAATAATCAGCTGCCACTCAGACTTTGTAAGGGGCTTGTGGAGGTTTCTTCTTAATTAGAGCGTGGCTCCCTATCGGGGAGGAGGTGATTCCCAGCAGCTTCTCTGCCTCCAGAGCCTGGAAAAGAGAGGGGAAAAGCCAGGGGGTTTTCAGGTTTCTGTCAGATTTGGGGGTTTTTCAAAGTCTGGTTCGGAAAGGGGAGCTTGGGAGGGAGTTCATTGTGCGGGATAATGAATTCATGGATTTGCTCCCTCTGCCCCTGGGCAGCTTTCCCTGGGCTGGGGGGGCACCTTGGGAAGCTTTGGAAAGCCTCGGGATTATTCCCGGGTTTGCAAACCCCACTTTTCACTTGCAAAAAACTTCCCAGCGCTGCCGTTTAACCCCTGACCTCCCGTGCTGCTTCCCATCCCATTCCAGAGGGGATCCTCTCCTCTGGGATCCCAGCTCCTCTCAGACTGCTTTTCTCGCTGTCCCCTCTGCAGCCAAAACCCCACCGGGAGCTTTGCTAATGAGGCAGATCTAATTACCCCCACGCCAGGGAAGTGCTGGAGTCACCACCCCTGGAAGAGCTGGAAAATTGAGGATTTTGGTGGCACTGGGGGGAATGGTTTGGGGGGAACCCTGTGGGCTGTTGGCTCTGAGGTTGGATTTCAGCATCTTGGAGATTTTGCCAAACTTTTCCAAAAGGTTTGGGACTTCCTCCCAGACTCAGTGACTCGGTGATTCTGTGTTCAAGCCCCTCCATCAGGTGCTGGTAGATTAAAGAGCCAGCCCAACCCAGCTGCCACCAAGCCCAGACACATCTGATGTCCTTTTTGCTTTCCTCGTCCCTGTCCCCTCAGAGACTCCGTTTTTACCTTTCCCCAGCAATTTCTGTGGGCAGAGCTGAAGTTATTGAGCAACCCAGGGACTCCAGACTGGGAGAGGGTCCAGCCCCAACCTGCCCCGTTCTGCACACGAGGAATAAAGGGAATTCCAGTGGGATTTGTGCAACGGGAGGTGCAGGATGCACAGGCTGCCACTCTTGGCTGTGCTGTTGGACATCCATCCATCCCTGGATGTCCATCAGTCCCTGGATATCCATCAATCCCTGGATGTCCATCCATCCCTGGATGTCCATCAGTCCCTGGATGTCCATCCATCCCTGGATGTCCATCAGTCCCTGGATGTCCATCAGTCCCTGGATGTCCATCCATCCCTGGATGTCCATCAGTCCCTGGATGTCCATCAGTCCCTGGATGTCCATCCATCCCTGGATGTCCATCCATCCCTGGATGTCTATCAGTCCCTGGATGTCCATCCATCCCTGGATGTCCATCAATCCCTGGATGTCCATCCATCCCTGGATGTCCATCAGTCCCTGGATGTCCATCAATCCCTGGATGTCCATCCATCCCTGGATGTCCATCAATCCCTGGATATCCATCCGTCCCTGGATGTCCATCAGTCCCTGGATGTCCATCCGTCCCTGGATGTCCATCCATCCCTGGATGTCCATCAGTCCCTGGATGTCCATCAATCCCTGGATGTCCATCCATCCCTGGATGTCCATCCATCCCTGGATGTCCATCCATCCCTGGATGTCCATCAATCCCTGGATGTCCATCCATCCCTGGATGTCCATCAGTCCCTGGATGTCCATCAATCCCTGGATGTCCATCCATCCCTGGATGTCCATCAATCCCTGGATATCCATCGATCCCTGTCTCTAACTCTGCATTTCTTGGTGTTTAGGGGCAGTGAAAAAGAAGCCACTGAGCCCTGCATGGAATGGTTTGGATTGGAAAGGGACTTGAAGGCCATCCAGTGCCGCCATCCCATGGGTCCCACTGTGCCAGGTTGCTCCATCCAACCCTGCCTTGGACAATTCCAGGGATGGGGAATCCACCACTTCTCTGTGCCTCTGGCTGTGGCATCACCCTGAGCCTCTCCACCACTTCTTCCCCTAAAAACCATCCAGAGGAGCAAACCCTCCTCCTCCACGGAGATCCTCATTAAAAATCAGTTTTCCCTTGCTGCCCAGCAGCTCGGGGATGTTTTTTTCTCTTTGCAAACCTCCAGGGTGACCTTCACACTCCTCCAGGCTGACGAGGAGCCGGAGTTTACAGCAAGGTCATTCCAGCTGCTCCAGACAGGGCCCAGGCCATGGAAGGGATCCCAGGGAACTCCTCAGGGATTCCAGAGCCCTCCACCCACGGCACCACCTCGGAGCATCCCCTCTTGATTTATTCTCCCGGCAGATGAGGTGGTTGCAAGGATTTCAAGAAGCCCATCTAATGGAGTGCTGGAAATGATAAATCAGTGGGGCTTTGTGAAGGTTATTACTTTAAACAAAGAGGGGCTTGAATGGAGCCAATTAAACGGCACCTGAATTGATAAACAAACTGCTTATTGTCGGGGGCTATTCTGCAGCTCTGGGGGTCCCCCCTCGCTGGAGGCCTGGGGATAAATTTACATGTGATTGGAGTTTAATGGGCCGCAACAGGCCTCCCATCCCATCGCCATGGCAACCGGCCCTTTCTCCAGCTTTTAAACAGTCTGCACTGGCCTTTTATGATTGTCTGCTGCTGGCAGCCCGACGGGGTGGGCCTGCCTTGTAGCAATTTGTTTCTGTCCCCGGGCACGGCCCGGCCAGGCCATGAATATATCTGGGGGGACACGGCGACAAAGGGCCGGGCCGAGGGGGCTCCATGGAGACCCTGGCACTGGAATGGTGACATATGGTCCGTGCTGACCCCGGGCAGCCCCACAATGAGCAGCCCTCAGCCCCTTCTTGGTCCCCGGCCTGCTTAGGCCGGGCCTATTCACGCCTAGGCCGGGCCTATTCAGGCCTAGGCCGAGCCTATTGAGGCCTAGGCCGAGGCCTCGGGCCTAGGCCGCTCCCCCCGCTTGTTTGAGGGCTTTGCTCCCGCTGAAACCTCAGCCCCTGAGCACTAAAGGGAGAATGGCAGAGGGGAGGAAGGAGATAAAGGCAGGAAGAAAAGGCTCTCCATGTCCCAGAGATGTTTGCTTTCCACTTGATTGGAAGCTGAATGGGCGCGGGTGGCAGCGGGGAGAGCTCCCGGTGCTGGAGTCCCAGAGCGGTTTGGGGTCAAAGGGACCTGAAATCCCAACCAGTGCCACAGGCAGGGGCACCTTCCACCATGCCAGGCTGCTCCAGCCCGGCCTTGGACACTGCCAGGCATGGGGCAGCCATGGAATTCCATCCCAGCCCCTCATCACCCTCACGGGAGGAATTTATTCCCAATATCCCATCTAAGCCTTCCCTCTGGCAGTGATTTTTCACAGAGCAATGGGATAAAGCCACAGGGATGCTGATTTAACCAGAATATTGGCATTTTTCACCCTCCCTGTTCCTGTCCCTCCATTCCACATCCCCAGTCCCTCTCCAGCTCTCCTGGATCCCCTTTGGGCACTGGAAGGGGCTCTGAGCTCTCCTTCTCCAGGTCAACATTCCCAGCTTTTGAAGGGGGCTCAGGCTGAGGGTCCCCCTGACCCTGGATCCCACCTGGATGCCCCTGGATCCCACCTGGATCCCCCTGGATCCCTCCCTGGATCCACCTGGATCCCACTTGAATTCTGCCTGGATCCCACCCGGATTTCTCCCTGGATCCCCCTGGATACCCCCCTGGATCCACCTGGATCCCACTTGAATTCTGCCTGGATCCCACCCGGATTCCCCCCTGGATCCCCTCTTGATCCCCCCTGGATCCTTCAGCAGAGAAAATGAAAAATCCCCTCAGTAATCGATGCACCAAACTTTGCCATGCTCGCAAAAATGCGGATTTTGTGCCTGGAGAGGAGGATAGGAGGATTTCTCCCAGAGGGGGCTGAGCCAGGATGCTGGGGGTGCTGTCAGAGCCCAGCTCCTCCTGGTCCAGCTGCCCTCCCCAGCCCTGCTGTGAGGGGCCTGGGATCAGCTGCATCCCCCTTTCATCTCAGGGTGTGACTTTGTGTCCAGCTGCACAGCCAGGGCCCCTTATCCCCTTATTTCCTGGCAGTTTGGTGGTCCAGGCACGAATTCCAGGGTTTCCTCCTCTCCCGAAGCGTTGTGGCACTCGGACAGGGAATTCCTGCAGCCAGGGCTGGGAGAGCAAAAATTCCAGGGTCCCTCTTGTCTCAAAATCCAGGGTCCCTCTTGTCCTGTGGGACTTGGACAGGGAATTCCTGCAGCCAGGACTGGGAAAACATAAAATCCAGGGATTTCTCTTGTCTTATGGCACTCAGAGAGGGAATTCCTGCAGCCAGGACTGGGAAAACATAAAATTCAAGAGTCCTTCTTGCCTCAGGAGAGTCACAGCACTTGGAGAGGGAATTCCTGTGATGAGGAAGAGCAAAAATTCCAGGGTTCCTTCCTGTCTCAAAGTGTTGTAGGATTCAGAAAGGGAATTCCTGCAGCCAGGACTGGGAGAGCAAAAAAATTCCAGGGATTTCTCTTGTCTTGTGGCACTCGGAGAGGGAATTCCTGCAGCCAGGACTGGGAAAACATAAAATCCAGGAGTCCTTCTTGCCTCAGGAGTGTCACAGCACTTGGAGAGGGAATTCCTGCAGCCAGGAGTGTGACAGAGCCCTCCCAGAGGCTGCTCTCCAGGAGATCTCTTCCAAATCTCCTTGGGACACAGAAATTCCATCATTTGCTCTGCCCTGATGCCTGCCTGAGGTGCCTGAGGTGCAGGTAAATACCTTTGCAGCAGGGTCTTAAAAATGATGGCAATTAAAGCAGTGAAATCCCCTTGGTGTGGGGAAAAAAGGCTTTATTTTCATTAATATTTTCATTAATATTTTCATTAATATTTTCATTAATATATTCATTAATATTTTCATTAATATTTCACTCATATTTTCACAAATATATTCATTAATATTTTTATTAATATTTTCATTAATATTTTCATTCCTACATCCCAGAGCTGTTCTCAGCTGGAGATTTCATGCCTGAGTTTGAAATCTCCCAGCTTCTCCCAGGAAAAACCAACTCTTCTCCTTGGAATTGTGGAATTCTTTATTTGGGGTATTGCACCCACTGAAATTCTTCATTTGGGATATTTATCAGCCCGTTTTGATGTGGCTTGGGGTGTTTTAAATCAGTTTTTGAAGGAGTCTTAGCCTGGATCCACACAGGGCAGGCAGCAAAACTCCCCCCAGGACAGCGAAATTCCCTCTCCTTCCCTTGCCATTTGCTTGGGAGGGATCTTCCTGCCAAGTTTATGGCCAGGCCTTGCATTTGAAAGGAAAATTGCTCTTCTTGAGCTGGTGAGAGCAGGAGAAGAAACAACACGGAGCAAAAGGGGAGGTGAAAACCAGGCCAGAAGATTCCAGCTGCAGGAGGAGCCCGCCGTGTCCCGGATTTTCCCATCCCGGCCCGGAATTCCGGCGGGTTTGGTTTTCTAAACAGGATCTGGGCCATGCAGGACATCCCCAGGCCTGAGCAGGATGGTTCCATCAGCAGGGAGAGGGAAGGAAGGTGAGGCTGAGGGGGGGAAGTGACTCCAATCCCACCTCAAATCCCCACGTTCCCCCCAAGTTTGGGAAGGAGCCCTGGCCTCCCGTTCTTTGTTAATTATCCCGACATCCCTCCTGCTCCTCAGCACCAGGGCAGGCTGGGGTCGTGGAGGGAGGAGACCCAGCTCAGCTTTCCCTTGGGATTGCTGGGAGAGGGCAGTTTTCCGTTGGAAACCTGGGAATTTGCACCAGGAGGAAAAGGCCACCCTAAGGAACTCCTTCCCTGGCCAAGCCTCACCCACCAAGCCACAGCAGAAGGCTGAGAATGTTTTTGATTGGGATGAAAGCAATAGAAATAACCCCAAAGAAAGGAGGAAACCCTGGTTTATGGCATCCATTTGGTCCTTGATGGGATCATTCCCGCGTTTCCCGCAGCCTTTTTTAACATTTGGGCTGGTCATAAAGGGCCTTTTCCTCCCCTCTGCCCTCCTTCCCTCCCCAGATGGCTGCTCCAGCCTCCCACGCCACCTGACCCCTTGGAAAATCCTTTCCCAAAGCTGCTGCCTGCTGCTTTCTCCACATCCCAAAGCTCTCCGCTCCAAATTGCTGGATGAAGGTTTTTTTTGGACGTAGAGGTGGGGTAAGGAGAGGTGTTTTAAAAACTTTTATCCTCTTTCCAGCCTTATCTGAAGGCTGAGACAATGCAGATGTCACAATTCACGCTGTTACAATCACGAGCCGACTGTTTTTTATTCTACAAATCCATTTCCCGCACAAATATTTTTTTATTCACCCTGCAGGATAATTGCTGTCTCCCATAAAAACGTTTCCAGGCTCCCAGAGAATTCCGTGTGTGTGCCACAGGAAAAAACAGCTCCAGCCCTGTAAACACAGCCACTTCCTGTCCTGCTCCCAGCACACAGCAGCCTGACCCAAATTCACCCCCTTTCCTCCAGAAATCCTCCAGGCTTTCACACTTTTCCAGCCAGGTGGGAATGTCAGCTGCTCTCTGCAGGGCTGGGCTGTTCCAGGACATTCCCAGCCCATCCTGCTGAGGAATTTCAGTGGTTTTGGAGAGGCAGAGTCGATCCTGTCCCACACCTGGGCTGTTCCAGGACATTCCCAGCCCATCCTGCTGGGGAATTTCAGTGGTTTTGGAGAGGCAGAGTCGATCCTGTCCCACACCTGGGCTGTTCCAGGACATTCCCAGCCCATCCTGCTGGGGAATTTCAGTGGTTTTGGAGAGGCAGAGTCGATCCTGTCCCACACCTGGGCGTTCCAGCATTCCCACCATCCGCTGGGATTTCAGTGGTTTGGAGGCAGAGTCGATCCTTCCCACACCGGCGTTCCGACTCCCACCCTCTGCTGGGGAATTTCGGTGGTTTTGGAGAGGCAGAGTCGATCCTGTCCCACACCTGGGCTGTTCCAGGACATTCCCACCCCCTGCGGGAATTTCGTTTTGGAGAGCAGTCGATCCTGCCAGTCTGGCGTTCCGACATCCCACCTCCTGCTGGGGAATTTCGGTGGTTTTGGAGAGGCAGAGTCGATCCTGTCCCACCCCAGGGCTGCATCCCTGGGCCTCCACGTGTGTGACACCAGCAGGAGCTGGCAGCAGGGCTCTGCAGCCTCTGGAATGTCACAGGAGATGCTTTGGTGTCACAGGGAAAAAAAGTGAGAAGGAATCGCTGCTTCAAATGGGGGAAATCTGATGTTTTTTGGGTTTTTTTATAATATGCAGAGTGGCTGCAAATTAATTTCTGGGAGTTCTGTGCTTTTCTTTCCCTGGAATGCATGAAACCCCCAAAGGTGGAGGGAAGGGCTCCTGCTGAACAACCCCGGGCTCTGGCAGCGTGTGAGGGAATTGTCACCTCTGCCACCTCTGTCCCTGTCACTGCAGGGTCCTGTGTGCCACCCGCACACCTGGCCAGGTGTGAGCCCAGAGCCGGGTCAGCCTTAAGGGCGGGGAACTCTGGGGACAGCTCTGGGGTCACTGTGGCACAGCTGGAGGAGCAGGGACAGTGCCAGCCCTGGGGACATGTCAGGGACTGCTGTGGCCACACAAGGAGCTCTTTCAGCCCAGAGCTGCTCCCAGGGATTTCCCAGGATGCAGAGCCCGGCCAGACTCCCCGAGGGCTGGAACACACGTGCCACACTGTGCCACTGCTGGTGGCCTTGAGCATTTGGGGTCAGCCCTGAGCTCTGGGATGTGGCATTGGTGCAGGACAAACCCAGCAAATCCCTGCCCTGGGACAGCCAGCTGTGCTCCAGGGGCTCAGCCTGTGTTTGTGAGGAACACCTCCGTCTCAAATGCAATTTAAAATGTCATTTCAGATGTCACTTCAGATGTCACTTCAGATGTCACTTCAGATGTCATTTCAGATGTCATTTCAGATGTCATTTCAGATGTCATTTCAGATGTAATTCCCCCCTATTCTAGCAAAGAGATGGAGCCAGTGCCGAGTTCTGGGCACTCTCCCAGCCCCATCCTTCCTCCTCTGCTTTCCCTTCCCACTTCCAGGAATGGGACAGGGCACAAACCTGGCAAGTGTGGGGTCAAGGTGCCCTGTGAGCACCTCTGCCCCCAAAGGGCACCCCGGGGCTGGCAGGGAGCGGGGGCTGGCTGCAGACGGGAGGCACACGCCCGGCGGGGCGGCAGCAGCAGCTCGGTGAGGGTTGGTTTTATTCCGGTAATCAGCGAGCAAATAACGCGGCCACGCCTGAGAGAGACCGGCTGGGCCAGCCCGGCAGGTCCGGGCTGAGTCAGGAGGGGTACGGAGAGGCTGCTGGCCATGGGAACCTCGGGCAGGGCAGGGCAGGGCTGGGCTGGGAGTGTGCCCCGGGCTTGGGTGACTCAGGAGTGGGACAGCCCCGGGACAGCCCCGGGACAGCACTGGGAGAATCCTGGGACAATCCTGGGACAGCACTGGGAGAATCCTGGGACAGTCCTGGGACAGTCCTGGGACAGCACTGGGAGAATCCTGGGAGAATCCTGGGACAATCCTGGGACAGCACTGGGAGAATCCTGGGACAATCCTGGGACAATCCTGGGACAGCACTGGGAGAATCCTGGGACAGTCCTGGGACAGCACTGGAACAGCACTGGGACAGCACTGGGACAATCCTGGGACAGCACTGGGACAATCCTGGGACAGCCCTGGGACTCCCCTGGAATATCCCCCAAAATCAGGGAGTCAAACCTTTAACCGTGGCCACCCTGAAGCCAGGCCCCAAGGGCTGCACTCACACATTTTTTGGACATTTCCAGGGATTCCAGCACTTCCCTGAACCACAGGAAAACCCTGGAACAGAGGGGAGCAGAGAGAGGGGGAGATTCCAAACGGGGACTTGGAGCATCCAGGCAGTAATTCCTGAATTTTCCTCCCCACATCTGACTGGGGCGGGGAGAAGGCTCTGCTCTCCCAGGGCAGCAGTGGAGCAGGGAGAGCAGGGGTTTATTGCCTGCTGAGTGCTTTTCCAAACGGGATCTGGAGCTCTCACACACTTCCAGCATTCCCTTATCCCTCCGAGGCAGGAGGAGTTTTATCTTCATCCAGCAATGCAAAAAAAAAAAGGGAAAAAAATCCATAAAACCAGCTGCCTTAAAAAACAAACCTCTTTTCCCAGCCTATGCTAATAATTTATTCTTATTCCAGGTTTTATCGGGACTGCTTTCAAGGGCTGCCCCCCTCGGTAAATTGCACATAACTCCGGCCAGGAGGATTTCAGGAGGATTTCCTCCCCGCCGGGACTCTTGATGTGGAAAGCAGAGGTGTCAAAGCAGCGGCTCAAAGCCCCGTGGTGGCCCCGGAGAGTTCCACATCTGGCCTGGATCTCGGTGCTTAACACATTTTAACTCTTGCCCCGAGCAGCTCCGGATTTCCCTCGGCGGAGCCGGGTTAGGTTTGATTTAAGAGGCTGCAGGGAAAAGCCAAAAAAAAAAAAAAAAGGGAAATAAAGGAAAAAAAAAGGTGAAAAAGGAGCTGTTGAAAGGTTGAAAGGAGAGAGAGGGGATGGAGGTGGGACCAGCCCTGCATGACCAGCTCGTGGCTCCCAAACACTGGGAGCACTGGGAGCACTGGGAGCACTGGGAGAACTGGGAGCACTGGGAGCACTGAGAGCACTGGGAGAACTGGGAACACTGGGAGCACTGGGAGCACTGGGAGAACTGGGAACACTGGGAGCACTGGGAGCACTGAGAGCACTGGGAGAACTGGGAACACTGGGAGCACTGGGAACACTGGGAGCACCCAGCCCCCAAACCCTGCCTACCCTCTTCTCTCTCCAGGGTTTGGGGGGTCAGCACCACCCAGGATCTGCCTCCTCCCTTGGGAAGCTCTCCCTGGTTCCCTGACACGGAATAAATGGATTTAGCACGGCAGAGGGGCAGGGGGAGCCTCTCCCTGAGCCCCCACCCGCCTTTGCCCCTCTTCCCTCCCATTCCTCTCTCCCAGAGCCCCAGACCCACCCCAGACCCACCCCAGACCCACTCCAGACCCCCCTTTCCCCGCCCATTCCCAACCCCCCCGCGGCCGGGGCTCCTCCCTGGGTGGCTCCCGGCTGTCCCCGGCCCCGGGCACCGAGGGCACCGTGCCTGCCCAGTGCCAGCCCAGCCGCCTTTGCCCCAGTGCCTCGGCTCCCCGCTGCCATCCCTGCCCTCCTCCCGTGCCCGCAGCGGCTCGGGAGGAGGCGAAACCCGCGGGTGTTGCAATATTGCCATTAAAGCATCCTGGCAGCCTGGCAGGCTCCCACTTTCCCAGGCTGGTGGCCCGGCGGGATGCGGGGACACTCCCAGCCCCGCAGCTCCACCTGCACATCCCAGCACGGCCTGACTGGACAGCACTGGGAGAATCCCAGTATCCCTTCATTACCAGCTCCATCCCATCCCAGCCTGGCTGGGCAGCACTGGGAGAATCCCAGCATCCCTTCATTACCAGCTCCATCCCAGCCTGGCAGGGCAGCACTGGGAGAATCCCAGCATCCCTTCATTACCAGCTCCATCCCAGCCTGACTGGGCAGCACTGGGAGAATCCCAGTATCCCTTCATTACCAGCTCCATCCCAGCCTGGCTGGGCAGCACTGGGAGAATCCCAGTATCCCTTCATTACCAGCTCCATCCCAGCCTGGCTGGGCAGCACTGGGAGAATCCCAGCATCCCTTCATTACCAGCTCCATCCCAGCCTGACTGGGCAGCACTGGGAGAATTCCAGTATCCCTTCATTACCAGCTCCATCCCAGCCCTTCCTGCACATCCCTGCCCACCTGGGAGATGGGATCTGACAGAGCACAGGGTGGGTTTGGCTCCCAGCAATTCCTGGATGGGAATTTCCATCCCCTCTCCGAGCTCCTCGTGATGGGGGGGGAATTCGAGGCGGGATGAAGAGAACGGGAGGAAAATCGATGATCCTGCTGAGGATGGAGCTGATACTGAAGGGATTCTGGGATTCAGAGCCAGGATTCCGTGGCTCTGAGGTGGCTGCACGGGGGAAGCCGGGCTGGAGGAGGAGATGAACAATTTCCCTGCAGGCACGGCCCAGAGCGTGCCTCAGCCTGCCGGTGATTCAGCAGCTGGCTGGATCCTCCCTGCCCCTCCTGGGACACCCAGCTGGCTCCGGGTGCTCGCCCGAAATAGCCGAGAGGGTTCAGGGCAGAGGGAACGGGAATGGGGCAGGCTGGAGCACTGGAAGTGCCCCCGGAGGAAGGAGCTGGCCCGGCGGGGCTGGGGGTGAGCGGGCAGCAGGGAGAGTGCCAGGGAAAGCTGCAGGAATGGCTGGAATTGGCTGCCCAAACTGTGCTTTCCATCCTGGTGTTCCAGATTCCAGCCTTTCCTCCTGGAGAGGAGAACAGGAACGATCCTCAGGGGAAAAGAAAAAAAGAAAAAAAGAAAAATCCTCAAAAGAAAAACAAAAACCCAAAAAAACTCAAAAAAAAAAGAAAAAATGAAAAATCCACAAAAAGAAAAAAATAAAAAATCCTCAAAATAAAAAAAAAAAAAAAGGAAAAATCCTCAGAGGAGTTTTAGGTTGGATATCAGGGCAAAACTCCACTGGAAGGCTGGGCAAGCACTGGATCAGATTGGCCAGGGCAGTGGTGGAATTCCCACCCCTGGGAGTGCAGGAAAACCAGGTGGATGTGACACCTGGGGACAGTTTTTAGTGCCCTGCTCGGCCTGGCGGTGCTGGGCTGGTGGTGGCACGCAGGGAGTTTCTTTTCCAGCTTCAGGGGTTCCATGATTCCGTGGTTCCCTGCACTCCCTGCTCTAAGCCAGGATTCCAGATGGAGCTTCTGAGCTGTGCTCCAGCCCTGGGGCCAAAAGGAGCAGGAGCAGCAGCTGCTCCAGGGAATTCTGTGCTCCCCAAATTGTCCCCCTGGCAGAGCTGGGGACAAAGGGGACCAAGGAGCAGGGACACAGCAGAGGGGACAGAGGTGGCTGCTCTGATTTTGGGGAGCAGCCAGACCTGGAAATTGAGAGGGAGAAGCATCTCTGATGTGACACCAGAACCTCCAGGATTTGGGATTTCCACCAGGAAACCCCAACAGCTCCCACAGCCCAGCCCCGAACATTCCCAGCAGGAATTAATTACCTGCCCAAAAACCTCCCCTGGTTTTTCCAGGGGTTTTCAACCCTTCCAAAGGCCGTGTCCAGCTGGAGAGGAGCCCTGCTGCCCCTGCAGAGGCTGCAATCCCTGCAGCTGTCAGTCAGAGCTGCTGTCAGGCAGAGCTGTCACGTCAGGCTCTGCTCCACGCCGGCCCTGAGTGACAGCCCGGGGTTGTTATCTCGGAATGTGTCATCCCAGCCCGGCCTGGCAGGGAGCACTGGGACACTTCCAGCATCCCTTCATTATCAGCTCCATCCCAGCCCTTCCTGCACATCCCTGCCCGCCCGGGAGATGGGATCTGACAGGGCACAGGGTGGGTTTGGCTCCCAGCAATTCCTGGATGGGAATTTCCATCCCCTCTCCGAGCTCCTCGTGATGGGGGGGGGAATTCGAGGCGGGATGAAGAGAACGGGAGGAAAATCGATGATCCTGCTCAGGATCTGCCAGGATTCCTTGGCTTTCAGAGCAGAGCTCAGCCAGGGGTTTTAGCAGTGCTGGGAAAGAAGAAAAACGGTGGGAAATAAGGAAAAAAAATAGTGGGGAGAAAGAAAAGCAGTGGGGGGAAAAAGGAAGAAAATGATGGAAAAGAAGGGAGAAAAACAATGGGAAAGAAAGAGGAAAAGCAATGGGGGAAAAGGAAGAAAAACAACAGGGAAAAAGGAAGAAAACGATGAAGAAGATGGAAGAAAATGATGGAAAAGAAAGAGGAAAAGCAACGGGGAAAAAAGAAGAAAAGCAATGGGGGAAAAGGAAGAAAAACAATGGGGAAAAAGGAAGAAAACGATGGAAAAGAAGGAAGAAAACAATGGGAGAGAAAGAGGAAGAGCAATGGAAAGGAGGGAAGAAAAACAATAGTAAAGAAGGGAAAAAATCGATGGGGAAAAAGGAAGAAAATCAATGGGAAAGAAGGAAGAAAAGCAATGGGAAAGAAAGAGGAAAAGCAATGAGAAAGAAAGAGGAAAAGCAATGGGGAAAAAAGAAGAAAACAATGGTAAAGAAGGAAGAAAAGCAATGGGGGAAAAGGAAGAAAAACAAAAGGGGAAAAAGGAAGAAAACTATGGAAAAGAAGGAAGAGAAATAATGGGAAAGAAGGAAGAAAAGCAATGGGAAAGAAAGAGGAAAAGCAATGGGAAGGAGGGAAGAAAATCAATGGGAAAGAAGGAAGGAAAGCAATGGGAAAGAAGGAAGGAAAGCAATGGGAAAGAAGGAAGGAAAGCAATGGGAAAGAAGGAAGGAAAGCAATGGGAAAGAAGGAAGGAAAGCAATGGGAAATAAAGAAGAAAAGCAATGGGAAAGAAGGGAGAAGCTCCCTGGAATGTCTCTGTGCCTCATTCCTGCTCTGACCTTGTCCCTCCCGAATCTCTGTGCCAGGAGCACGGGCAGCTCCCCCAGGGCACTTCAAGCCCTGTAAACACCCCGGCTCTGAAAGGCTGTCCCCAGGTCACCTTGGCGGTGTCACCAGCCCAGCCAGGGACATTTCACCCTTTCCCATCCCGTGGAGCTGCTCCAAGGCTGCCCAGCTCCCCCTCCTGCCCTGCAGGTGCCCTTTGGTGCCCGCTAAAAATACCCGGCAGTGGATGTGGCTGAGGGAGTTAAATAAAGCACCTTGGGGCCTCTCCCAGGGCTGGGTGCTGCTCTGCCTCCTGCTCCCCCAAAAAAACCACGGAGCTTCCCATGCTCAGCACAGAGGGGAAAGCATTCCCAGCTGGATTACAGTGGGGGAAGCTGCTCAGAAAGCAATGCATGCCAAAAAAATCCCGTGCTGATTTCTCTGGGTGCCACCAGGAGCTTTGCTCAGCACATGGATTTGTTCCCCCTGATCCTGGGATGCTGGAGGATCAAAGGGGACCCTGCAGACCCCAGGAGCTCAGTTTTGCCCACATCCCACACGTGGGAGCACCAGGAGCATTCAGGGGAGCTGGAACAGGAGCAGGAAGGGTGAAAAATGCCAATATTCGGATTAAATCAGCGTGGCTTCATTCCATTGTTCCATGAAAAACCCTGGGATCACAGCGGGAGTCCCACTGGGGCAGGGCTCTGCTTTGGGGTTCCCAAAGAGAAAATGGGGTTCAGTACAATTTTTGGGGCTCCTCCTATGCGAGGGGACAGGTTTGAAACGGAGTGACACCAACCCAAGGTGACAATCTGAGCCTCCCTCTCCCAGCTGATCCCGTTTTGTCTTCCCAGAGAAAACCTGGGAACTGCCCCGGGTGGGCAGCCTGGATTTATCCTGATTTATCCTGGGCTCTCTGGACGTGGAAACAGCTTCAGTGAGCAACCTCCAAACCAGGGGCTGCCTCCAGAACCGGAGCTCGAGTCAGCTCCTGCTGCTGCTGAAGGATTTTGGGGTCTGGGGAAGGTTTTGCCTTCACCCCTGCAGCTCAGCATCCCCTCCCCTGCCCGCGGTGCTCCCGGAGGATCTGGGAAATCCCAGCCGAGCCCCCGAGCTGGGGATTTGCTGCTGGTTGAGCCCCCAAACGCTGCCAAAACCCCCTCGGGCTGCTCCGAGCTGCCTCTGCTGAGCCTCCGCGGGCTCTGGGGCTCTTCTCCATCTGCTCCGCTCTATTTTTGTGCTCGGCCTTGGAATCCTCCCCTCCTCTGGAAACCAGGCTGTTTACAAATATTTGCCTGGGAGAAGCTCTGCTGCTCCCCGTTCTGCTTTTCCACAGAAAAAGCAGATGGAAAAGAGCCCGGGCATCACAGGCTCCACACCCCCAGCATCAACCCGCTGGTTTGATGGTTTATTTCCTTCCCTTCGCCGGCCCCGGCGGTGGAAACCTCACCTGAGCCGGGTCGGCGGCGGTGGATTTGACTTCCCGATGGTGGATGTGCTGCTCCCATGGAATGGGAGAGGGAGATAGAGCAGGAATTTGGCGCCAAGAGCCCGGCTTTGAAAGGGCCGCATTCCAGCCCTGCCAGGCTAAGAGGGGCTAAATGGGAAGATCTGATTAAGCGTCTCAGTGCGGTGACCCTGACCTCAAAGAACGCGCCGAGGCTCGGGAGGAACTTCATTTCAATTAATCAGCTTAACAGCCCGAGGAAAGCTGCCCGCGTCCATTGAGCCGGGCTCCCGCTCCTCCTCCTCCTCCTCCTCCTCCTCCTCCTCCTCCTCCCGGGGCTCCGGGCCGGCTGTGGGATTGCCCGAGTCACCGCCCTGGGGCTCGGGGATGCCTTCATCCCTTCATTAGGAGCCTTTGGAATATCAGGGACACAGCCCCGGAGTTCCCCGTCCCTCTGTGAGCCTTCTCCACCTCCCGTGGGAAATGTGGGAATGTGGGAAAAGTGGGAATGTGGGAAGGGAGGGGTGGCTGTGCCCCCTTTTCCAGCCCCTCCTGTGCTGCCCGCTCCCTCAGGGCAGGGAAGGGATGCAGATGTGGCTGCTGGGGGCAGAAGGTGGGGAAATGCCGTGGGAGGCAGGAGGACAATCCCAGAAAGTGTCACAGGATCACGGAGTGGGTCGGGTTGAAAGGAGCCTTGAAGCTCTCCCAACCCCCTGCTCGGTGGGAAACTGGGAAGCAGAATCCAGAGGCATCAGGAGAGGAGCTGGGAAGGTGAAAAGGCTCATCCAGAACCTCGATTTTCCAGGGGTTTTTCCTTTTCCCTGGTGACCTGGGCAGGCCCAGGAGCTGGGAAGGTGAAAAGGCTCATCCAGAACCTCCAGTGATTTTCCAGGGGTTTTTCCTTTTCCCTGGTGACCCGGGCAGGCCCTGGAGCTGGGAAGGGCTTTGGTTCCTTGCCCTGAGCTTGGGGAAGCCTTTCCATGCTCCGGACAGGATTTCTCGGGATGCCCGTGGGGTCACGGCGCTGCGGAGCCACAGCTGAGCCCCCGCCGAACATTCCAGCGGTTTTTGCACCTGGAACTCCATCCCGGGCTCCGTTCAGCTGGAAATGGCTCGTTAACACCTCTCCCCACATCCTTTCCCATGGATCGAGGCGCAGCTGCTCCAGCTCGGGTCGCGTGAGGAGGAATCTCCGATTTTTCCCCCCTCTCCCAGCTCTCCTTCCCCCACCACACCCCGATCATTCCACCATTCCCGGGAATTCCGGGCTGCCTTTATCGCATCCCTTTGGACTTTCACCTCTGGGCAGCCTCGCACTTTGCTCTTTCCCTGCACCTTACAGGGGTAAGGGCGAATTTAGAAGGCTCTGGAAAAGCCCTCGGGAGCCTTTGGAGGGGCTGGGCAGCGCTGCTGTTGGAGGGGAACAATCTGGAAGGGATGAGCTGGTAAAGAAATGGGAGAAGCCGGTGCCAGTGCGGCCACAGGAGTTCAAAACGCAGCGCCAGAAGTTTCTGCATCAAAACCACAAAAACCTCCCGGTGGAAACACTCGGGGTGCAAGATAACAGAAGAGTCAGGCCACCCAGAGCACAGCTCAGAGGCGGTGGCAGCAATGAGGGAGGGGACAGAGCTGAGCGTCTCCCGGAGCCACCTGGAGCCCGTGGAGGAGCGAGGAGGTGGATTTGGAATCCTTTCCTCGGAAGGATTTGGAATTTCTGGAGCGGCACAGCCCAGCGCGGAGCAGGTGGCAGAGGTGGCTCTGGGGGCTCTCTGGGGGCTGAGGTGACACGGCGGTGACATGCCAGGCTGTCACTCCGCAGGCAGAGCAGCTTCCCCCGCAGTCCCCGGGCGGTGTTTGCGCTGCTGCCATCGCCCCGAGCCCCTCGGCAGGAGCGGGCTGGGCTCTGCCCGCGCCCCGCAGCCCTCCCGGCAATACCGGGAATGTGCCGGATCTCGGGGGGAGCCGGGCCGGGGGCGCGGGGCTGCCCCAGGGAGGGATTTGGTTGCAGGCAGGCGACAGCCAGGCTTTCATCTGCTCTTGCGAGCCTCCTTCAGACAGAAGAGGAGGGGCAGGGCGGTGGGGGATGGAGGAGAATTGCTGTAACATGATTTTATGTCTGTGATTGCATAACGAAACCTCCTGGGAACCTCCTGATTCAGATGGATCCCTCGTTGTGCCCGGCTGATGGAGGGCTCTCAGACTGATCGATTGCCCACGCTGCGGTGCGCAGGAATTGCTGGACTGGATCGGTACCGGGCTCCGAGCAGCCTGTGCTCCTTCATCGAGCCGCGCCTGAGCCATCAGGAAGCTGTAAAAAGCCTTCAGGAGCCGATAATCTGCTTTTTATACCCCCAGCGCACACAGCCACAGGCCCTGCTCTCACAGAAGCTGCAGCCCGGTTGTTAATGGGAGCAGACCTTGAAGGATGGAATTGCATTTCTGTTCTTAAAAAAAAAAGAGAGATAAAAAATAAAAAATGCCTGGGTTTGTGTCGTTGGATGCTCTGCAAATCTCAGCTCGTTCTCTGAGCTGGGAAACGCTGCTGGTGCCACCGGGCTCATCCCCCCTGCCCACCCACCAGGACAGTCCCCAGGGTCCCGGGAAGGGGGATCGGGAAAATCAGGATCCCACAGACCCCCAGGGTCCCGGGAAGGGGGATCGGGAAAATCAGGATCCCCCAGACCCCCAGGGTCCCGGGAAGGGGGGATCGATCCCACAGACCCCCAGGGTCCCGGGAAGGGGGGATCGATCCCACAGACCCCCAGGGTCCCGAGAAGGGGGGATCGATCCCACAGACCCCCAGGGTCCCGGGAAGGGGGATCAGGGAAATCAGGATCTCCCAGACCCCCAGGCAAGGTGGGGGATGCCTCTGGCACTCCCACCTCACCTCCTGGCCTTTCTCCTGCGGATTCCAGGACAGCCCCGGCTCACAGATTCGGGGCAGGGCGCACAAAGCTCGGCCTGGCACCCCGAGCATTCCCTCCTAATGGTCTTTTCTCCCGCGCCGAGGCCCTTTTTAATTGGTGACAATTGGAAGTGGCTCATTCTCCGTGTGCGAGAGGCTGCAATTGCTTCCACTTGGCCACGATTCAAGTGCCGGGGGTGAGTCAGAATGGGTGGCAAAACTGTCTTTTCCTCAGTCCCCCTGCTCAGCGGCAAAGAAAAAGCCACAACCCCGAGTTATTCTCTTTTATGAGGTGGGCATTGTGAGGCCAGGCAATTGAATTTACAACAGCATTGAGTATCAGAGTCTATCTGGCCCTGTCAATGAGAGCGCCGGGGAAAAAAAAAGACACACATTAACCCTCAGCTCCGAGTTCCCAGGCGCTTCAATAGGGCTCCCAAGTTGCCAAAGAGCCCGCTGCATACTCGATGAGACCCTTTATACCTCCTAATTACCCTCCTGACAATAGGGACGGGCTCTCTCGCCGCTTTTGTGGGCCCCGGAGTAACTCCTGGGCAGCCGCCCCCACCCCAGAGGTGCGAGGGAGGGGAAAAAGCTGCGGAGGGTTTGGGATTTCGGCAGCAGGTAGCAGGCTCCAGGGGTTTGCTCAGCTTCCAGCAGGTTTTTTTTGGGAATCCTTCTTCTGACTGCAAAGCTCAGGGGATATTTAACCCCCCCCCACCTCAGCCCCATCGCTTTCCCCCCCAATTTCTTACCCAATTCCCTTCCAATTATCCTTAAATAAAGCCATAAAGTCCAGTCCTAGTTAGGTTTTTTTTTTTTTGCACACAGAGGATGAGCTCGTCCTTGCCCGCTCTCAAACAAAATGAAAGGGTAGGGAAAAAAAAAAATCTATTTCAAAGAGTTCCTTTATTGAAACACCTGCATTTTTTTTCTCTTTTCGTTTTTGGAAGTCTTCGACACAGGCACGCACACACCCACAGACCAACGGGATACAAACAACTTTGGCATTATAACTTTTTGAATATTCGTTACAAAACTATTTCTCATTTATTTTTTCCTTTTGTTCGTTTCTTTAAAAAAAGTATCTCAAATAAAGGCATTTTAAAGGAGTAAAAATACAAGTCGAGATCCCAACCTCTGAAAATAATAAATAGCACGTTCATAGCGAGGTCCTTTTCTTCCTTTCTGCTTTAAATCTGCTTAAAAAACCCCAGGACATAACAGGGGCTCCATACAACGGAGCCGACGAGAGTTCCTTGTTATTCTTTTTGTCGCTTTTGGAGAGGGGGAATGACTCGGAGGAAGTCACCAGGGTCTCCAGACGGATTCACTGCGCTCTCCAACGGGACTCCCGGCCTGCGACGCCGGCCCGATGCTGCCCCCAAATGATGTCAAGCCTTGCACCGGCGACGCCGAGGGGGTGGCGGCCGCGTTCCCCGAGCCGCCGCCCGCCGCCACCGGCACGTTGGCGTTGGCATAGAGAGGAATAACCGGTCCGGAGCTGGGCGGGAAGGCCGGGTTGGGGATGAGGAAGGCGAACTGGCCGTCGGTGGCCGGAACGAGCTGGAAGCCGCCGTAGACCTTGGGGGACAGCGCCTCGGCGGGGTTCAGCTTGCAGGGCACGGGCACGGCTCCGGCCGCGCCCGGGGGCAGCTGGACGTGCAGCGGCTGCTGCGCCAGATGTGCGGGCTGGGCGGGCGGCGGCGGGGGAGGAGGAGGAGGGGGGTAGTTCATGGCCACGATCTGGCCCAGGCACGCCGAGAGGTGGCTCAGGAGCCGCGTGCGCACGTCCGTGTTGACCCCTTCGCAGGTGGACAGGAACCGGGTCACCTCGTTCATGCACTCGTTGAAGCCGGCCCGGTACTTGCCGAGGACGGTGGGGTCGGCGCTGAGCGCGGCTGGGGGGGTTGGGGAGGGAGGGGGCGGCAGGTGAGTGGCAGGTCCGGAGTACCGGCCCCGGTACCCCGTCCCCAGCGCCCGGTCCTCTGTCCCTAACCCCGGTTGCCGGTGCCCTGTCCCTGACCCGGGGAGTCCAGCCCGGTTCCCGGTCCTTAACTCGGGTATCCAGCCCAGTTCCCGGTCCCCTGCCCCTAACCCCTGGTCTGCAGCCCCGTTCTCGGTCCCCAGCCCCCGGTTCCCGGTAAGGAGCCCCGTCCCGGTCTCCTGTCGCCAGCTCGTCCTGAGTCCCCAGTCACTGGTGCAGAGCCCGGTTCCCGGTGCGCTGCCTTCGGTCCGGATCCCCGTCCCCCTTCTCTGTCCCCGGTTCCCGATTCCCATCCCCGACCCCGTGTCCTCAGCTCCCGGTGCAGACCCCGATCTCCGGTGGGGATCCCGGTGCCCCGTCCCCGTGCCCGGTGCCCCCGGGGCTGGCGCTCACCGGTCATCTGCGCCCGCTGCAGGTTCCGCAGGTGCTTGACGGTCATCTCCAGGATGTCCGCCTTCTCCAGCTTGGAGTGCCGCGAGCTCTGCGGGACAACAGCGGCTCGCTCAGGGCTGCCCGCGCCCGGACATCGCCCGGTGTCCCCCCCGGTGTCCCCGCAGCCCCACTTACGTCCTTCTTGAGCGCGTCCAGGATCAGCGTCTTGAGCTGCCCCAGGCTCTCATTGATGCGCGCCCGGCGCCGCTTCTCCATGATGGGCTTGGAGGACTGCGGGGAGAGCGGAGCCGGTCAGCGCCCCCCGCACAGCCCCGGGACCCCCAGCACCGCCCCCGACCGTCAACCCCGACCATCACCGACCTCAGCACGGCCGCGGGCTTGCCGCCATCCAGCTCCGCCGCCACCGTTGCTGCGCCCCGACCGGCACCCTCCTCCTCCTCCTCCTCCATTTACCTTCCGGTGCTCGCTGGCGCTCCGCGGCTTGTCCGGCGTGTGGCTGGCGCTGGCGGGCGCGCCGGCGATGGGCGAGGCGGTCGGTTTCTCCATGCCCGTGTCGGCGGGCATGGCTGAGGTACGGTGCAGCGACCGGGAAGAAGGAACGACGGGGAGAGCGGCAGAACCGGGGATGGTAGGCGGGGAGGGAAAGGAGGGGAGGGAGGAAGGAAAGGGGGGGGGGGGAGGAAAAAAGAAACCGGAGGGGGCGAAGCGAGCGCGTGCGGCGGCGGGCGCGGGGCGCGTGCGGCGGGCGCGGGGCGTGCGGCGGCGGCGCCCCCCGCCCCTCGCCCGCGCCCTTTTATAGCCCGGCGGCCGCGGCGGCGGCGGCGGCGGCGGCGCCCATTCGTGTGAACCCGCCGCCGCCGCCGTTCCCACACTCGCCCGCAGCCAATCAGCGCCCGGCCCGCGCCCGGCGCCCGCGCGTCCCGCGATCCCATTGGTCCGCGCCTCACCCCCCCCTCACCCTTCCACCCTCCCTCCCTGCCCCGCGCGGGGCGGGAAGCCCCGCCCCGCCCCGTCACGCGCGCGGGGAACGCCCCCTCCCCTCAGCGCGGCCACGTGGGGTGAGGAAGGCGGGGGGAGCGGTGCGTGTGTCAGGGGGGGTGGAGTGTGAGGGCAGAGCGCGGGCGGGGCTGGCCCCGGCACCGCCGCCGCGCTGGCCCCGGCCGCGGCCTCGCTCGCCGCCCTGTGACACCCGGCCCGGGGGCGGTGGCGGTGGCGGCGGCGGCGGCGGCGGCGGCGGCGGCTGGCGCGGCACGCGAGGCCGCGGCCGGCGGGCGGCCAATGGGCGGGGGGTGCGGGCGGCCGCGCGGGCGCTCTGGGCTCCCATTGGCTGGCGGGGGCGCCGCTGTCAATCACGGCCGCGGCTCGCGCTCCCCGCGGTTCCCCCCGGTTCCCCCCCGTTCCCAGCGCTCCCCCCGCCCCCCGTTCCCATCCCCATCCCCATTCCCACCGCTCCTCTCCGCCCCCCCCCCCCCCCCCGTTCTCCCGTTGGAGCACGTGCCGGAGCGCTCCCGGCTCCCGGCTCCATGGGAAAACCCCGCCCCGCCGCCGCCCGCCAGCGGCAGCCGCCCCGCCGCACCGCCCGCGGGGCTGCCGCCTTCCTGCGCTGCCTCCCTGCCTGCCCGCTTCCCCCCCGCTCCCTCCGGCCCCCGGCACACCGATCCTGGCGGTGCCGGAGCGGGAGGAAGCTGGATGAGCAACCCCCAGCGCCTTCTCCCACCCCCGGTGGTTCCCCGGTGCGCCGCGACCCCTCCCCGGTTTATCGGGTCAGGAAGAGTCAGGACCCCCCGAGCTCTGGAGGGACCCCCATCTGCCCCTCTCGCCCTCATTTCCCCCCTGTTCTCCCCCCCCGGAGCAAATCTCGCTGCGGGGTTCGGGGGGAGAAGCCCCCAGCGCTTCCTCCCACCCCCGGTTGTGCTCCGGTGCCCCCCGGTTTAACGGGGCTGGAGGGGGCAGAACCCCCCGGAGTCGGGAGGGACCCCCCTTGTGTCATCACCTCCGGGTGTCACCCCCCTGCCCAAGTCCCTGGAACTTGTCCCCCCCTCCTCTGTGAAATTGGGGCTTGGCAGGAGTGCCCCCCCCCCCCTAAAATCCCTTCCGTGCCCCTCCAGGGGGGGCTTGGCCTCTTGTCCCCATTCTGCTGCTTTTTGTCACCAAGGCTGGTTCAAACGCGGCTCTGTGCCCGCCAGCACAGCGTGCCAAGGGAGGTGCCAACCCCCCCTCACCCCCTTTTTCTGTGCCACCCCCTCAGGCAAACCCTGGGGCTCCCTTTGGGATGGGAACAGCGTGTCCCGAAATCTGTGGGAATTTGGGAAACCCCAAAAGCTGAGGGGCTTTGGGAGACCCCAAAAGCTGCGGGGCTTTGGGAGACCCCAAAAGCTGTGGGAATTTGGGAAACCCCAAAATCTGTGGGAATTTGGGAGACCCCAAAAGCTGCGGGGCTTTGGGAGACCCCAAAAGCTGTGGGAATTTGGGAAACCCCAAAATCTGTGAGAATTTGGGAAACCCCAAAAGCTATGGGAATTCGGGAGACCCCAAAATCTCTGGGTTTGTGCCGTGGCTGAGGGGTCACGGTGCCCACCGGGCTCAGTCCCATTCCCGTGTCCCAAAAAATCCCCCCAAGTCGGGACCCCCGCCGGGGGCAGCCCCAGCCCCTGGCTCGTTCCGAGCCCTGCCCGTTCAGGGCCTCTCTGGGATCGCAGCCCTGGTGTGAAATCTGACTTTCACCTTTTAATAATCAGAAATTGGGAATGAGCTCGGCTCGGGCTGACAGCTCAGAGTTGGGGTCCTGGGCTGCTCCTTTCCCCCTCTCTCCCCAGCCATTCTGAGGGGTAAAAATGAGGGAAAAAAAATGTGGAAACTCTCAGGAAAACACGTCCGGTTTTTGCAGCTGAAAACCGAGGGCGACCCAGCTGAGTTTGGGAATTCTTTGGGAGGAGAAGGGAACCACACGAGGAATTTAATCCCCACTGCTGCTGGCCCAGCTCCTGCTCTGAATTCACTGCAGGGAATCATTGCCAGAGGGAAGGCACAGGAAGGGACAAGTGAGGGAAACGGGAATCGAAACTGGAATTTTCCTTGACTTTCCTTGGAAGGGAAGGGAACGAGGCACGGGAATTGACCTGGTAAGGGATGTCCTTTCCTTCCCTGTGCCTTCCTTCCGTTTGCCTCCTTTCCTTTCCTTTCCTTTCCTTCCTTCCTTCCTCCTTCCTTTCCTCCCTGTCCTCTTCCTTCCTTCCTTCCTTCCTTCCTTCCGTCCTTGCCTTCCTTCCTTCCTATCCTGCCTTCCTTCGTCCCTTGCTTCCTTCCTGTCCCGTGTTCCTTCCGGCCTTCCTTCCGTCCTTACGGCCCTCCCTTCCCGTCCTTCCTCCTCTCTCCTTCCTTCCTGTCCTGCCCGCCGTTCCGGCCGGCACCTGCCCGGCCGTCCCAGCCTGCCTGCCTCCGCCCGGTGCCCTGCCTGCCTTCCTCCGTCCTGCCTGTGCGGCGCCTTTATCCGTCAGTCTGCCGAGCAGGATCCCCCCCGCCCACGCTTCCCCCCCGCTGTCCCCCCCGTTTGGGTCTTCACGCGTCTCTACCCTCGCTATCACCCGCTGATAAACTCGTGCTAACCTTTTTACCTGCGTCTCCCCCGCCCCCCTTCCCACCAGACTCCCGCAAAGGCCTTTCAGTTTGATCACATCCCGTCCGTGTTCACCCGTTCAATGTATCTCCTTACGAAAAGGTTCACAACACAAACTCCAAAATCTCGGGAAGCAGTTCCAGGTGCTCTGCCACAGCACCCCAATTCCGCCGCGCGCCGGGTAAGCGGCTCCATTCCTCCCGCAACTAAATCAAACTTCATTCCATGAGAATTCATGTTCTCTTGTCTTTCATTATTCCTTTTCCCTCCCCTCTGTGCGCAAAGCCTACATCTCTCACGTCCAATTCACACTTTACGCGCAGTGTAGGCATCGCTTTCCCCGTCCTTCCGGGCTGGATTATGATTTTTGTTGCTGTGTGGGAGTTGTTGTTTTTTCTGAGTGAGGTTCCAAAATCGGAGTGGCAGAAAGAGAAACGACGAGCAGGAAGAAGATTGGCCCCTTCCCTCGCCCTTCCTCTTCCTGCTTGTGGAGTCCTGATGGGCCATTCCTCACCGAGGCACCAAAGTAGGAATGGAAGGGGGATGAAAATTATCCCCTTGCCTCCTCTTTTGTCTCTGTGTGGAGAGCGTATTGTTAGCTGGCTATGGTGCGGAGAGAGAGGATAAGAGGGAGAAAGGGTGGTGAAAGGGAAAAGTTTAATTACGTGCGTTGGTGACGCAAGTTATTCCAGAGTTGTTGGTCCCCTGGGGAGGAATAAATGTCATTAAAGGGCTTTTTTGAGTGTCATTGCAAAGGTTCGGGGCTCGGTTGCCTCCTGAGAGCAATAAAGTGCAGAACAACAGCCCCTTGTGCAATCTCCCTGAAAATAAGGGAGGCTGTAAAAATCCCGGGAGGAAATAAGTCACGATAATAATAACAATAATAATAAAAAAAATAAAAATTATGTCCCTCCTTCTGCAGCTCGTTCCGAACGCATTAATTACATAATTACACTGAAAAAAAAAATAATAAAAAAGAGTCACGACTGGAGGATTTCAGCAGAATCCACATCAAGTGATGCAACCCCCGGGCTGGGAGCAGCCCTCGCTGGCCGTGCCGCTCTCCGCAGGGAATTCCGGGGGATAACTCGGGAGCATTCCCGCGGCTCCGAGCCCCCGCATCGCCCCCAGCCCCGCTCCTCCACCTCCCACCCTCTCCGGCTTCCAAAACTCGGGGGAAAAAAAACCTCATTTCCCCCAGTTCAGAGGGAGCCGGAATCCTGCTCTCGGCCAGGGCTGGCATTTGGGGCTGGGGGTTTGGTTTGGGTTTGGTTTGGGTTTGTTTCTGGTGTTTTTTCTTGTTGTTTTATTCCCCACAAATGTGCCCAGGGCCGTTTCCCGTTCCGCGGGGTTTTGCACCCTTTTAGTGGCCACTGAAGCCGCACTGAGGGGACAGGATGGGGACACAACCCCCCACCCCACCCCCGCCACCCTCCCAGCTGTGGCCAGCTGTGCCTGCCCCGACTTCCCCCCCCCCCCCCCTGCAGCTGGAAAACTCCCAGAAGGAGCCCGGACAATTCCCTGTTGGCACTCTGGGAAAAGACCCCGCATCCCAAAATTGGGAGTTTTAGGGGACATCAGGAAACGGGGGGGGCGCTGGGATGGCAGCGCTGCCGAGCGCAGCCTCCCCTCCCCGGGGCTTTTCCTCCTCGGAGCCGCTTTTCTCCAGCCCAGCCCACGTTTTCCATCTCTTTTCCATCTATTTCATCCCCGCGCAAGGTCCGCGGGAGATGCCAAGGAAACGAACGCCAGGAGTGGCGAATCCCGGGATGGCAGCTTTGATCCCGCGGCGTCGCTGCCCTGGCGGCTGGAATTGCAATTATTTCCCCCTCCCCTCTCGCAATTCCTCCCCCAGCCTGGGGTAATTCGGCTTTTCCAGCTTGTGCAGGGAAGTGGAAGCCTTTCAACAACCTCTGGATGGAGACCTGGGATTTTCCTTCTCGGGGGCTTTGTGTGCAAAGTCCCTGTGATTCCTCTCCGGGCTTGGCCTATTTTTAATCTTGATCCCTTAAAAAAAAAAAAATTAAAAATATATAAACCCCCCCTCGCCTTCATACGTGTTTTTAAATAAAAACAGCTTAAAAGCTTTGAATCCTGATGGTGTGAGACGGGTTATTCATGCCCGCACCGGGGCCGAGGACACGAGGCAGGGGACAGGGCAGGGGACAAACGCTGGTGGCCGTCCCCGCTCGTCCCTTTGATCCTAACCCCGTTTTATTGCATCCAGCCCGCTGAAATCTGGAAACGCCGCTGAAAAGCTTTGCAGCCCAAGGGGGGAAGAGGCTCATAAAAGGTCCCGGGGGGCTGAGCGGGGTTTGTGTCGCTGTCCCCGAGCCCCTCCCTGGCGCTGTTTGCTCGCCCATTGTTGGGGACAGCTGGGGCTGCTCAGCCTCTCCAGCGCTGTTTGCGCAGGGATTGGGCTCTAATCCCTCCGGGATCTCCCCGGCCTTGATCCCATCCATCACCCCGGGATGTGTCACAGGCAATGCTGCGGCAGAAATGAAGACATTAAGGGCTGGCAGCTCGCGAGGAGCTTTTCTCTTGTTTTGGTTTTGGGGTTTTTTTTCCCTCTTTTTATTTTTTTTTGGTTTTTTTTTTTTTGGCCGCCCATAATGGGGAACAAATTACAGCGCAGCCTCCAGCCCCGAGCATCCCCGGCAAAGCTCCCGTGGCCTCTTTTGTCCCCGCGGAGTTTCCAGCTCTAATCAGCTGAAATTAATTAGCAGGGGTCACGTGGCCGCCAAAATCCCCCCTCCAAACAAGGCCGGGGCCGCGAAGGGGTTTGGGGAAATTGTGCCGGGAAGTTTTTGTGTCCTCATCTCTGTCCTGCTCCTGTCCCATCCCTGCTGAGCTCTGCTTCTCCCTCCAGGCCCAGCTGAAATAATTCCCAACAGCGTCAGAGCAGGGAAAATCCCCAGGGGTGGCTCCAGCTCCCAAAATCTTCCCCAAACCTGGATATTTTCAAAGCTCCGCAGTCCAGGCCGGGTCTCACAGGCCAGAGGCTCTTCCATCTTTTATTTAGATCTGATATTGGAAAACAAAGTCATGGAAAGGGCTGTAAACCCCGGGAATGGGCAGTGGGGGAGCCCCACATCCCCGGAATTGTTTGGGAATCGCGTGGATGCAGCTCAAGGACATCACAGGGTGGTGATGGTTGGGCCTCGAGGCCTTTCCCAACCTTTAAGACTCCCGGATCCCTCGATCCCAGGGATCCACACCCGTGCCCCGAGGTGTGCCCAGGGCCTCCCTCATTCCTGAGTTTCTCCCTGGGTTCCAGGAGATCCCAGACCCAACTCCCGTGCCTGGGAGCTCTGGGGGCTCCTCCAGCTGAAAGGGGAGACATTTCCAAGAAAATTCCTGCCTGCACTAATTATCTCCTCTTCATCCCGCCGCTGCTTTCAGGACACCCTTCTGAGGGCTGGCAGGGAACCTCTCCCGTTAGAAATGGAGATTTTGGGGGTTTTGGGGTGGTTTTTTTTCCCCCTCTTTTTCACCAGGAAGCAAATGGGCTTTAATTTCTTTTCTCCCCTCCTTTCCTCCTTCCCCGCCCTTGGAAATTCTCCTAAAAGGAAATTGCGGCGGGGTAGACAAAACCCCTTTTCGGGAGGTTTTGCCCCGGTTTTGTCTCTGCCGGCGCTGAGAGCTGAGGAGGAGCCGGCGCACAGAATAGCCCAGCTGATTGAGACAGATGTTCCCTTCTTCTGCCGGTGCCAAAAACTCTGCCCAGGCACGGATCTGCTGACTTTCCCTTCCCTGGAAAACATCTTGAAAAGGCGGCTGGGATGAAAAGAGGGAGCGGAGCCGCGTCCTGCCCGGATTTCCACAGCCCAGGGTCCCTTCCAGGGGCTCCTGTTCCTCCGGGGACACAGAAAAGGGGCCGAGCCTCAGCCCTGCGTGTGCAGGGGGCAGAAAATAGAGTCACTCACAGCCCGGGGCAGAAAACCTCCCGCCACGCCTGGCACCGATCTTGTTCTTAATTATCTGAGGGGTTGGAGCCCAGCACAATTCCAGCTGCTCCCAGGGCAGAGCTGGAAATCTCCCCCGGGAGGTGGGGGCGGGATGTTCTGGTGGGGGTTTAAGTGAGAGGTTTTGGTTGGCACTCCATAAAAATGTCCCCACGAGATGGGGTGGTGGTGGCATCGTCCCTTTCCGTGCCTGGCACAGCTTCCCAAGGGATCCATTCCTGGCACAGATTCCCAAGGGATCCATTCCTGGCACGGCTTCCCAAGGGATTCATTCCTGGCACGGCTTCCCAAGGGATCCATTCCTGGCACAGTTCAAGGGATTCATTCCTGGCACGGCTTCCCAAGGGATTCATTCCTGGCACGGCTTCCCAAGGGATCCACTCCTGGCACAGCTTCCCAAGGGATCCACTCCTGGCACAGCTTCCCAAGGGATCCATTCCTGGCACGGCTGCCCCAGGGATCCATTCCTGGCACAGCTGCCCAAGGGATCCATTCCTGGCACAGCTTCCCAAGGGATCCATTCCTGGCACAGCTTCCCAAGGGATCCATTCCTGGCACAGCTTCCCAAGGGATCCATTCCTGGCACGGCTTCCCAAGGGATCCATTCCTGACACGGCTTCCCAAGGGATCCATTCCTGGCACAGCTTCCCAAGGGATTCATTCCTGGCACGGCTTCCCAAGGGATCCATTCCTGGCACAGCTTCCCAAGGGATTCATTCCTGGCACAGCTTCCCAAGGGATCCATTCCTGGCACAGCTTCCCAAGGGATCCATTCCTGGCACAGCTTCCCAAGGGATCCACTCCTGGCACAGATTCCCAAGGGATTCATTCCTGGCACAGCTTTCCAAGGGATTCATTCCTGGCACGGCTTCCCAAGGGATCCATTCCTGGCACAGATGCCCAAGGGATCCATTCCTGGCACAGCTTCCCAAGGGATCCATTCCTGGCACAGCTTCCCAAGGGATTCATTCCTGGCACAGCTTCCCAAGGGATCCATTCCTGGCACGGCTTCCCAAGGTATCCATTCCTGGCACGGCTTCCCAAGGGATCCATTCCTGGCACAGATTCCCAAGGGATTCATTCCTGGCACAGCTTCCCAAGGGATTCATTCCTGGCACGGCTTCCCAAGGGATCCATTCCTGGCACGGCTTCCCAAGGGATCCATTCCTGGCTTCTTCCTCCTTGGGTTGGTGCTGCTGCTTCCAGAGCTTGGGAAAGCCCAGATGTGGCTGGAGCAGGGCAGTGATGGCTCCTCAGGGACACGGCAGCACGGAAACCTCAGGAAATCCTGTTATCCCTCAGAGCAGGTGCCCCCCACCCCGCTCTGCCGCCCCCACATCCCCCAGCCCCTCACCTCGGAGTTCCCCCATCCCTGCTCCCACACCTGGGGAAAAGGAGGGAGGGGGAGAGGCCACGGCCTCTGTTTGCTTTGCTTGGAGCAGATTTGTCGTTTTGCCATCCGCAGGCGAGCGTGCTCCCCCTCAATGGGGTTTGTTTGACTTCCCTGCTCAAAGGGTCCCGGCGTTTTTCGGGTTTTTTTCTCCTTCCAGGCCCTGTCCGAGGCTTTCCCCGCCTCGTTCCTTTCACCGGGGCTGTTGATGAGCTTGGCCTAATCAGATTAACTCAACCCAGACACAGCAGTGGCAGTTTATTCTCTTTTAAAAGGACTCCGCGGCTTCCTACAAACTTTTTGTAAACTCTTCATCTCCGGCTCAGCTCCTTTGTGAGCTCGATCCAATGGGGCCTTTGAGAGCCCGGCCGTGAGGAGCTGTCAGAATGGGTCACTAATCCAGAAGAGGGGAGAAATTCCTTTAAAGCCGCGCACTGAGGCATCGGCAGCACCGGCGGGAAGAGGGACTGGAATTCCCCAGGAGCCGGCACATCCATCCCAGGCCCGACATGGAATTTTTGGGGAAAATTCTGAGGAAAGCCCAGCTTGTCTTAGCACCTGGATGTGTCCCTGGGTGCTGGGACACCTTTTGGGGTCTGTCCTTTGCCCCCTCCCGTCAAACAACCCTGGGGAGGACCAAGGATAACAAAGCTACAGCTCCAGGATTTTGGAATTTTGGGTCTTCACGCTGTTCTTCTTTCTGTTTAAAAAACCCAATAAAAATAGACAAGAAAAGAAAGGAAGTTGGGGCTTGGGAAAGCCGGGACTCGTCCCGACCTCATTCTATGCTAATTGGGATTTTAACAAGGATTGCCCAGCGCCGAGCAGGTGGCCGGTGACAACTGGTGACAAGGTGGCTGTGACTGGGGAGGGAGTGGTGACATCAGGAGAGGCTGGGGATGCGCTGGGCTCCTCCCGGCTGGGCTCTGCCTGCCCGTCTGGCGTCCCATGAATAATTAATCAATTAACGAGACACCTCCGCGCTGCACACGGGGGGAGCCGCAATGGGGGGGGGGGAGCCCTGGGAGTTTTGGGATTAAACCCCAGAAATGGGGTCAGGATGGATATTTGGGATTGGGATATAAGGAAACCATGGCCATGGAGACACTCGTGGAGCTGGGAGGGAAATGCAGCTGGAAATGCGTGGGAAATGGAGCAGGAGATGGATGGGAATGCAGCAGGAGATGGATGGAAATGCAGCAGGAGATGGATGGGAAATGCAGCAGGAGATGGATGGGAAATGGAGCAGGAGATGGATGGGAATGCAGCAGGAGATGGATGGAATGCAGCAGGAGATGGATGGGAAATGCAGCAGGAACTGGATGGGAAATGCAGCAGGAGATGGATGGGAAATGGCAGCAGGAACTGGATGGGAAATGCAGCAGGAGATGGATGGGAAATGCAGCAGGAACTGGAAGGGAAATGCAGCAGGAACTGGATGGGAAATGCAGCAGGAGATGGATAGGAAATGGAGCAGGAACTGGATGGGAAATGCAGGAGGAAATGCGTGGGAAATGCAGCAGAAGATGCAGTAGGAGATGGAAGGGAATGTGGAAGGAGATGGATGGAGATGTGGAAGGAGCACGTGGGCAGAAGAAGGAACATCTCCTCCGGGCACTTCCATGCCCTCCGAGCCCCCCGCGGGCATCTCCTCCCCTGGAGCCGCCCAGCTCGGGATAATCCCGGCTCGGGCACCCGAGGTCTGGCCGAGCTCCAACCGCCAACCCCAGCTCCTTCCCGGGATGCTCCAAGCGCTCCCTGGAGCCGGCAGCGATCCCAGATTCTGCTCCAGCAGCTCAGCCAGCCCAGGAAAGGGCGCTCCTGGATGGAGAAGGCGGCTGGGGCAGGGCTGGGCTGGGAGCCGGGTGGCATCGGGAATTCCAGCCAGGAATTTGGGATCCGGAGCTCCAAACAGAGCCGGGGGAGGCTGCGGGCTTTGCCCGGGGTGGGGGTGAAATCCTCCATCCTCTCCCAGGCCTATCAACACCCCCTCCCCGGCTCCCCGCTGCCTGGCGGGGGCAGAAAAGCTTTAATGAAAAATTTAAAGGCCGGCGTCTTAAAATAAATTCCAATCCCGGCTGAAATTTCACAGCGGCTGCTAAATGTCTCTGCCTCTCGCTGCAGGACTTGGGAGAGGGGAGAGAAACAATGGCTCCCCTTCCAAGGGGGTGAAAACGGGCCGTGCTGGGCTGGGGGGACCCGGAGCCGGCGGGTCCGGAGGGCTGCGAGGCGATGGATGTGATTAAAAGCCCCGGGGGAGGCAGAAGGGGAGGAGGGAGAGAGGGGAGAACAATAAATGGACGCCGCTTATCTGGCGGCTGAGAGCTGATCCTCCCGGACGTGGAACATATGGGATTCTCAATAATGGATAAACACTTCCAAGGGGACCTGCAAGTGTGGATTTTTAACGAGCTGGGCATGAATCCCCCCCGAATTCAGCTTTTCCTCGCTGCCCCAGCAGTGGCCAGCGCCTGGCACGGCTGCCACAAACCCCGAGGGCTCCAGAGGGGAAATCAAATTCCCTCGAGCTGGATTCGGGTCGGGCCAGCAGGGCCAGCTCCTCTCCTCTGCTGGGGGATTTCATTCCCGTGGAATTCCCAAAGCCCCTGGGGCTCCCCGGGACATTTCGAGGTTGTGGCAGCCCAGGGGCCCTCGGGCTGTGCCTCTCTCCCAGGTGGTCCCTCTGGAAAATGGTGGGATTGGGAAACGGCTTTGGGGAATGGGATTATCCCCCCAGCAGGGCTCAGGTTTTGCCGAGCCCCAGAGGTGACAATCGGGAGGAAATGTCCTGGCAAATGTCCTGGCAGCCAGCGCCCTTCCTGCTGCCCAGGAGCTCTCCATCCCAGGGGAATTCTCATCCCAGAAAAACGCGGCTCAGTCTCCCAGACCTGAGCAGCTGGAGGCTGAAATTCCATCCAAACCATTCCCAGATCCCAAACCTGAGGAGCAGAGGGAGCTCCAGGCTCCACTGACTCCTTCCCTGGGGGCTTTTTCATGGGTGGGTTTAACCACTGAACCCCCGGGATTTTCTCATTCCCTCCAGAGGAAGCTGTGCCCACCCAGCAGAACCCCCGGGAGCTGGCAGAGGGGAAGGGAATTCGGGAAGGGAATTCGGAAAGGGAATTCGGAAAGGGAATTCGGGAAGGGTTTTTCTCTCCCTCCTTCCCTCTCCACAGGGAAGATCCCACCCAAATCCTGGATCACAGGGCATGACCCAGCTGCTTCTTCCTTGGAATTGCAAAAAAAAAAAAAGGAGAATTTGTGGATTTCAGCTGAGGCCAGAGGAGGAGGCAGCTGGGTGGGAGTGGGCACAGGGTGGGTTTGGGCACCCTCCATCCCCACCCTGGCAGCTCTGGAAGAAAATTCACATTTAAATCATCTGGGAGGAGCGAAGGGGAGGGAGCAGGGCCCAGCTCCTCCGCAGAGGGTTAAAGCAAATCCACTTTGGAGCTCAGCTTTGAGCTGGCACAAATCCCCCAGAGCCCCCACGCTCCTTTTCATGCCCTAATCTCTCCTCGAGCGCCTGGCATTGTTGGGCATTTCTGCCTCCCCTCCATGCCCTGGCATTGTTGGGCATTTCTGCCTCCCCTCCGTGCCCTGGCATTGTTGGGCATTTCTGCCTCCCCTCCATGCCCTGGCATTGTTGGGCATTTCTGCCTCCCCTCCATGCCCTGGTGCCCACCGGGGCTCGCTGGGCTCGGTTTGGTGGCTGGGTTTGTTTTCGTGGGCTCAGCCTCGTGTCTGACAGTCCCTGGGGAGGGAGAAGTGAGCTGGGGCTCATCCAGGCTTCATCTGGGGGGTTTAAATCTGGAGAGCTCCTGAACTCAGTTTGGGGAGCTCTGGAGCTCATCCCATT